>NW_027510995.1:0-29216 GCF_048772815.1 Callospermophilus lateralis | reverse complement strand
CTTCAGGAGGAAACAAACCATAGAGACAGAACTTAAATCTACTTTATTTTGTCAATTTTCAAAGAGCTAGCACAAACCGTGTTTCATTTAGAGTTCCCAACACATCTATCTATATAGGAGAAAACAGAGTGAAACCTAAAAATTCAATCTCTTACTGGAAACGAACGCTTCAACCTAGAAGAGTGAAAATTGGGCAGCCAAGTGGACTTAGTGAACTGATCATTACCACAGAGAATCATCAAGATTGGGTGAAAAAATGTTTGCCGAGATTTCAGAAAACCAGTACTTTTGGACGCTTGGCACACGTTTCCAATCAAAGTGTATTTCGGCAGTCTCTAGTTAGGGCTGCTTCAAGAGAAAACAAACCATAGAGACAGAACCTAAATCTACTTTATTTTGTCAATTTTCAAAGAGCTAGCACAAACCGTGTTTCATTTAGAGTTCCCAACACATCTATCTATATAGGATAAAACAGAGTGAAACCTAAAAATTCAATCTCTTACTGGAAACGAATGCTTCAACCTAGATGAGTAAAAATTGGGAAGCCAAGTTGACTTCGTGAACTGATCACTACCACAGGGAATCATCCAGATTGTGTGAAAAAATGTTTGCCGAGATTTCAGAAAACCAGTACTTTTGGACGCTTGGCACACGTTTCCAATGAAAGTGTATTTAGGCAGTCTCCAGTTAGGGCTGCTTCAAGAGGAAACAAACCATAGAGACAGAACCTAAAACTACTTTATTTTGTCAATTTTCAAAGAGCTAGCACAAACCGTGTTTCATTTAGAGTTCCCAACACATCTATCTATATAGGAAAAAACAGAATGAAACCTAAAAATTCAAACTCTTATTGGAAACGAACGTTTCAACCTAGAAGAGTGAAAATTGGGAAGCCAAGTTGACTTCGTGAACTGATCACTACCACAGAGAATCATCCAGATTGTGTGAAAAAATGTTTGCCGAGATTTCAGAAAACCAGTACTTTTCGACGCTTGGCACACGTTTCCAATGAAAGTGTATTTAGGCAGTCTCCAGTTAGGGCTGCTTCAAGAGGAAACAAACCATAGAGACAGAACCTAAAACTACTTTATTTTGTCAATTTTCAAAGAGCTAGCACAAACCGTGTTTCATTTAGAGTTCCCAACACATCTATCTATATAGGAGAAAACAGAGTGAAACCTAAAAATTCAAACTCTTACTGGAAACGAACGCTTCAACCTAGAAGAGTGAAAATTGGGCAGCCAAGTGGACTTAGTGAACTGATCACTACCACAATGTCTCATCAAGATTGGGTGAAAAAAGGTTTGCCGAGATTTCAGAAAACCAGTACTTTTGGACGCTTGGCACACCTTTCCAATGAAAATGTCTTTAGGCAGGCTCTGCTTAGGGCTGCTTCAAGAGGAAACAACCCTTGAGACAGAACTTAGAACTACTTTATTTTGTCAATTTTCAAAGAGCTAGCACAAACCGTGTTTCATTTAGAGTTCCCAACACATCTATCTATATAGGAGAAAACAGAGTGAAACCTAAAAATTCAAACTCTTATTGGAAACGAACGCTTCAACCTAGAAGAGTGAATATTGGGCAGCCAAGTGGGCTTAGTGAACTGATCATTACCACAGAGAATCATCAAGATTGGGTGAAAAAATGTTTGCCGAGATTTCAGAAAACCAGTACTTTTGGACGCTTGGCACACGTTTCCAATGAAAGTGTATTTAGGCAGTCTCCAGTTAGGCCTGCTTCAAGAGGAAACAAACCATAGAGACAGAACCTAAAACTACTTTATTTTGTCAATTTTCAAAGAGCTAGCACAAACCGTGTTTCATTTAGAGTTCCCAACACATCAATCTATATAGGAGAAAACAGAGTGAAACCTAAAAATTCAAACTCTTACTGGAAACGAACGCTTCAACCTAGAAGAGTGAAAATTGGGCAGCCAAGTGGACTTAGTGAACTGATCATTACCACAGAGAATCATCAAGATTGGGTGAAAAAATGTTTGCCGAGATTTCAGAAAACCAGTACTTTTGGACGCTGGCCACACCTTTCCAACTAAAATGTCTTTAGGCAGTCTCTGCTTAGGGCTGCTTCAAGAGGAAACAACCTTAGAGACAGAACTTAGAACTACTTTATTTTGTCAATTTTCAAAGAGCTAGCACAAACCGTGTTTCATTTAGAGTTCCCAACACATCTATCTATATAGGAGAAAACAGAGTGAAACCTAAAAATTCAATCTCTTACTGGAAACGAACGCTTCAACCTAGAAGAGTGAAAATTGGGCATCCAAGTGGACTTAGTGAACTGATCACTACCACAATGTATCATCAAGATTGGGTGAAAAAAGGTTTGCCGAGATTTCACAAAACCAGTACTTTTGGACGCTTGGCACACGTTTCCAATGAAAGTGTATATAGGCAGTCTCCAGTTAGGGCTGCTTCAAGAGGAAACAAACCATAGAGACAGAACCTAAAATTACTTTATTTTGTCAATTTTCAAAGAGCTAGCACAAACCGTGTTTCATTTAGAGTTCCAAACACATCTATCTATATAGGAGAAAACACAGTGAAACCTAAAAATTCAAACTCTTACTGGAAACGAACGCTTCAACTTAGAAGAGTGAAAATTGGGCAGCCAAGTGGGCTTAGAGAACTGGTCACTACCACAGAGAATCATCCAGATTGGGTGAAAAAATGTTTGCCGAGATTTCAGAAAACCAGTACTTTTGGATGCTTGGCACACCTTTCCAATGAAAATGTCTTTAGGCAGTCTCTGCTTAGGGCTGCTTCAAGAGGAAACAAACCTTAGAGACAGAACTTAGAACTACTTTATTTTGTCAATTTTCAAAGAGCTAGCACAAACCGTGTTTCATTTAGAGTTCCCAACACATCTATCTATATAGGAGAAAACAGAGTGAAACCTACAAATTCAAACTCTTATTGGAAACGAACGCTTCAACCTAGAAGAGTGAAAATTGGGCAGCCAAGTGGACTTAGTGAACTGATCACTACCACAATGTCTCATCAATATTGGGTGAAAAAAGGTTTGCCGAGATTTCAGAAAACCAGTACTTTTGGACGCTTGGCACACCTTTCCAATGAAAATGTCTTTAGGCAGGCTCTGCTTAGGGCTGCTTCAAGAGGAAACAACCTTTGAGACAGAACTTAGAACTACTTTATTTTGTCAATTTTCAAAGAGCTAGCACAAACCGTGTTTCATTTAGAGTTACCAACACATCTATCTATATAGGAGAAAACAGAGTGAAACCTAAAAATTCAATCTCTTACTGGAAACGAACGCTTCAACCTAGAAGAGTGAAAATTGGGCAGCCAAGTGGACTTAGTGAACTGATCATTACCACAGAGAATCATCAAGATTGGGTGAAAAAATGTTTGCCGAGATTTCAGAAAACCAGTACTTTTGGACGCTTGGCACACGTTTCCAATGAAAGTGTATTTAGGCAGTCTCCAGTTAGGCCTGCTTCAAGAGGAAACAAACCATAGAGACAGAACTTAAAACTACTTTATTTTGTCAATTTTCAAAGAGCTAGCACAAACCGTGTTTCATTTAGAGTTCCCAACACATCAATCTATATAGGAAAAAACAGAGTGAAACCTAAAAATTCAAACTCTTATTGGAAACGAACGCTTCAACCTAGAAGAGTGAAAATTGGGCAGCCAAGTGGACTTAGTGAACTGATCACTACCACAATGTCTCATCAAGATTGGGTGAAACAAGGTTTGCCGAGATTTCAGAAAACCAGTACTTTTGGACGATTGGCACACCTTTCCAATGAAAGTGTACTTAGGCAGTCTCTAGTTATGGCTACTTCAAGAAAAAACAAACCATGGAGACAGAACCTAAAACCACTCTATTTTGTCAATTTTGAAAGAGCTAGCACAAACCGTGTTTCATTTAGAGTTCCCAACACATCTATCTATATAGGAGAAAACAGAGTGAAACCTAAAAATTCAAACTCTTACTGGAATCGAACGCTTCAACCTAGAAGAGTGAAAATTGGGCAGCCAAGTGGACTTAGTGAACTGATCACTACCACAATGTCTCATCAAGATTGGGTGAAAAAAGGTTTGCCGAGATTTCAGAAAACCAGTACTTTTGGACGCTTGGCACACCTTTCAAATGAAAATGTCTTTAGGCAGGCTCTGCTTAGGGCTGCTTCAAGAGGAAACAAACCTTAGAGACAGAACTTAGAACTACTTTATTTTGTCAATTTTCAAAGAGCTAGTACAAACCGTGTTTCATTTAGAGTTCCCAACACATCTATCTATATAGGAGAAAACAGAGTGAAACCTAAAAATTCAAACTCTTATTGGAAACGAACGCTTCAACCTAGAAGAGTGAATATTGGGCAGCCAAGTGGGCTTAGTGAACTGATCATTACCACAGAGAATCATCAAGATTGGGTGAAAAAATGTTTGCCGACATTTCAGAAAACCAGTGCTTTTGGACGCTTGGCACACCTTTCCAATGAAAGTGTACTTAGGCAGTCTCTAGTTAGGGCTGCTTCAAGAAAAAACAAACCATGGAGACAGAACCTAAAACCACTCTATTTTGTCAATTTTCAAAGAGCTAGCACAAACCGTGTTTCATTTAGAGTTCCCAACACATCTATCTATATAGGAGAAAACAGAGTGAAACCTAAAAACTCAAACTCTTACTGGAATCGAACGCTTCAACCTAGAAGAGTGAAAATTGGGCAGCCAAGTGGACTTAGTGAACTGATCATTACCACAGAGAATCATCAATATTGGGTGAAAAAATGTTTGCCGAGATTTCAGAAAACCAGTACTTTTGGACGCTTGGCACACCTTTCCAATGAAAATTCTTTAGGCAGGCTCTGCTTAGGGCTGCTTCAAGAGGAAACAAACCATAGAGACAGAACCTAAATCTACTTTATTTTGTCAATTTTCAAAGAGCTAGCACAAGCCGTGTTTCATTTAGAGTTCCCAACCCATCTATCTATATAGGAGAAAACACAGTGAAACCTAAAAATTCAAACTCTTACTGGAAACACACGCTTCAACCTAGAAGAGTGAAAATTTGGCAGCCAAGTGGGCTTAGTGAACTGATCACTACCACAGAGAATCATCAATATTGGGTGAAAAAATGTTTGCCGAGATTTCAGAAAACCAGTACTTTTGGACGCTTCCCACACCTTTCCAATGAAAGTGTATTTAGGCAGTCTCCAGTTAGGGCTGCTTCAAGAGGAAACAAACCATAGAGACAGAACCTAAAACTACTTTATTTTGTCAATTTTCAAAGAGCTAGCACAAACCGTGTTTCATTTAGAGTTCCCAACACATCTATCTATATAGGAGAAAACAGAGTGAAACCTAAAAATTCAAACTCTTACTGGAAACGAACGCTTCCAGTTTCCAATGAAAGTGTATTTAGGCAGTCTCCAGTTAGGGCTGCTTGAAGAGGAAACAAACCATAGAGACAGAACCTAAAACTACTTTATTTTGTCAATTTTCAAAGAGCTAGCACAAACCGTGTTTCATTTAGAGTTCCAATCACATCTATCTATATAGGAGAAAACACAGTGAAACCTAAAAATTCAAACTCTTACTGGAAACGAACGCTTCAACTTAGAAGAGTGAAAATTGGGCAGCCAAGTGGGCTTAGTGAACTGGTCACTACCACAGAGAATCATCAATATTGGGTGAAAAAATGTTTGCCGAGATTTCAGAAAACCAGTACTTTTGGACGCTTGGCACCCCTTTCCAATGAAAATGTCTTTAGGCAGTCTCTGCTTAGGGCTGCTTCAAGAGGAAACACACCTTAGAGACAGAACTTAGAACTATTTATTTTGTCAATTTTCAAAGAGCTAGCACAAACCGTGTTTCATTTAGAGTTCCCAACACATCTATCTATATAGGAGAAAACAGAGTGAAACCTAAAAATTCAAACTCTTACTGGAAACGAACGCTTCAACCTAGAAGAGTGAAAATTGGGAAGCCAGGTTGACTTAGTGAACTGATCACTACCACAGAGAATCATCCAGATTGGGTGAAAAAAATGTTTGCCGTGATTTCAGAAAACCAGTACTTTTGGACGCTTGGCACACGTTTCCAATGAAAGTGTATTTAGGCAGTCTCCAGTTAGGGCTGCTTCAAGTGGAAACAAACCATAGAGACAGAACCTAAAACTACTTTATTTTGTCAATTTTCAAAGAGCTAGCACAAACCGTGTTTCATTTAGAGTTCCCAACACATCTATCTATATAGGAAAAAACAGAGTGAAACCTAAAAATTCAAACTCTTATTGGAAACGAACGCTTCAACCTAGAAGAGTGAAAATTGGGCAGCCAAGTGGACTTAGTGAACTGATCACTACCACAATGTCTCATCAAGATTGGGTGAAAAAAGGTTTGCCGAGATTTCAGAAAACCAGTACTTTTGGACGCTTGGCACACCTTTCCAATGAAAATGTCTTTAGGCAGGCTCTGCTTAGGGCTGCTTCAAGAGGAAACAACCTTTGAGACAGAACCTAAAACTACTTTATTTTGTCAATTTTCAAAGAGCTAGCACAAACCGTGTTTCATTTAGAGTTCCCAACACATCTATCTATATAGGAGAAAACAGAGTGAAACCTAAAAATTCAAACTCTTATTGGAAACGAACGCTTCAACCTAGAAGAGTGAATATTGGGCAGCCAAGTGGGCTTAGTGAACTGATCATTACCACAGAGAATCATCAAGATTGGGTGAAAAAATGTTTGCCAATATTTCAGAAAACCAGTGCTTTTGGACGCTTGGCACACCTTTCCAATGAAAGTGTACTTAGGCAGTCTCTAGTTAGGGCTGCTTCAAGAAAAAACAAACCATGGAGACAGAACCTAAAACCACTCTATTTTGTCAATTTTCAAAGAGCTAGCACAAACCGTGTTTCATTTAGAGTTCCAAACACATCTATCTATATAGGAGAAAACACAGTGAAACCTAAAAATTCAAACTCTTACTGGAAACGAACGCTTCAACTTAGAAGAGTGAAAATTGGGCAGCCAAGTGGGCTTAGAGAACTGGTCACTACCACAGAGAATCATCCAGATTGGGTGAAAAAATGTTTGCCGAGATTTCAGAAAACCAGTACTTTTGGACGCTTGGCACACCTTTCCAATGAAAATGTCTTTAGGCAGTCTCTGCTTAGGGCTGCTTCAAGAGGAAACAAACCTTAGAGACAGAACTTAGAACTACTTTATTTTGTCAATTTTCAAAGAGCTAGCAAAAACCGTGTTTCATTTAGAGTTCCCAACACATCTATCTATATAGGAGAAAACAGAGTGAAACCTACAAATTCAAACCCTTATTGGAAACGAACGCTTCAACCTAGAAGAGTGAAAATTGGGCAGCCAAGTGGACGTAGTGAACTGATCACTACCACAATGTCTCATCAATATTGGGTGAAAAACGGTTTGCCGAGATTTCAGAAAACCAGTACTTTTGGACGCTTGGCACACCTTTCCAATGAAAATGTCTTTAGGCAGGCTCTGCTTAGGGCTGCTTCAAGAGGAAACAACCTTTGAGACAGAACTTAGAACTACTTTATTTTGTCAATTTTCAAACAGCTAGCACAAACCGTGTTTCATTTAGAGTTCCCAACACATCTATCTATATAGGAGAAAACAGAGTGAAACCTAAAAATTCAATCTCTTACTGAAACGAACGCTTCAACCTAGAAGAGTGAAAATTGGGCAGCCAAGTGGACTTAGTGAACTGATCACTACCACAATGTCTCATCAAGATTGGGTGAAAAAAGGTTTGCCGAGATTTCACAAAACCAGTACTTTTGGACGCTTGGCACACGTTTCCAATGAAAGTGTATATAGGCAGTCTCCAGTTAGGGCTGCTTCAAGAGGAAACAAACCATAGAGACAGAACCTAAAATTACTTTATTTTGTCAATTTTCAAAGAGCTAGCACAAACCGTGTTTCATTTAGAGTTCCAAACACATCTATCTATATAGGAGAAAACACAGTGAAACCTAAAAATTCAAACTCTTACTGGAAACGAACGCTTCAACTTAGAAGAGTGAAAATTGGGCAGCCAAGTGGGCTTAGAGAACTGGTCACTACCACAGAGAATCATCCAGATTGGGTGAAAAAATGTTTGCCGAGATTTCAGAAAACCAGTACTTTTGGACGCTTGGCACACCTTTCCAATGAAAATGTCTTTTGGCAGTCTCTGCTTAGGGCTGCTTCAAGAGGAAACAAACCTTAGAGACAGAACTTAGAACTACTTTATTTTGTCAATTTTCAAAGAGCTAGCAAAAACCGTGTTTCATTTAGAGTTCCCAACACATCTATCTATATAGGAGAAAACAGAGTGAAACCTACAAATTCAAACTCTTATTGGAAACGAACGCTTCAACCTAGAAGAGTGAAAATTGGGCAGCCAAGTGGACTTAGTGAACTGATCACTACCACAATGTCTCATCAATATTGGGTGAAAAAAGGTTTGCCGAGATTTCAGAAAACCAGTACTTTTGGACGCTTGGCACACCTTTCCAATGAAAATGTCTTTAGGCAGGCTCTGCTTAGGGCTGCTTCAAGAGGAAACAACCTTTGAGACAGAACTTAGAACTACTTTATTTTGTCAATTTTCAAAGAGCTAGCACAAACCGTGTTTCATTTAGAGTTCCCAACACATCAATCTATATAGGAGAAAACAGAGTGAAACCTAAAAATTCAAACTCTTACTGGAAATGAACGCTTCAACCAAGAAGAGTGAAAATTGGGAAGCCAAGTTGACTTAGTGAACTGATCACTACCACAGAGAATCATCCAGATTGGGTGAAAAAATGTTTGCCGAGATTTCAGAAAACCAGTACTTTTGGACGCTTTGCACACGTTTCCAATGAAAGTGTATTTAGGCAGTCTCCAGTTAGGGCTGCTTCAAGAGGAAACAAACCATAGAGACAGAACCTAAAATTACTTTATTTTGTCTATTTTCAAAGAGCTAGCACAAACCGTGTTTCCTTTAGAGTTCCCAACACATCTATCTATATAGGAAAAAACAGAGTGAAACCTAAAAATTCAAACTCTTATTGGAAACGAACGCTTCAACCTAGAAGAGTGAATATTGGGCAGCCAAGTGGGCTTAGTGAACTGATCATTACCACAGAGAATCATCAAGATTGGGTGAAAAAATGTTTGCCGAGATTTCAGAAAACCAGTACTTTTGGACGCTTGGCACACCTTTCCAATGAAAGTGTACTTAGGCAGTCTCTAGTTAGGGCTGCTTCAAGAAAAAACAAACCATGGAGACAGAACCTAAAACCACTCTATTTTGTCAATTTTCAAAGAGCTAGCACAAACCGTGTTTCATTTAGAGTTTCCAACACATCTATCTATATAGGAGAAAACAGAGTGAAACCTAAAAATTCAAACTCTTACTGGAAACGAACGCTTCAACCTAGAAGAGTGAAAATTGGGCAGCCAAGTTGACTTAGTGAACTGATCACTACCACAGAGAATCATCAATATTGGGTGAAAAAATGTTTGCCAAGATTTCAGAAAACCAGTACTTTTGGACGCTTGGCACACCTTTCCAATGAAAATGTCTTTAGGCAGTCTCTGCTTAGGGCTGCTTCAAGAGGAAACAAACCTTAGAGACAGAACTTAGAACTACTTTATTTTGTCATTTTTCAAAGAGCTAGCACAAACCGTGTTTCATTTAGAGTTCCCAACACATCTATCTATATAGGAGAAAACAGAGTGAAACCTAAAAATTCAAACTCTTATTGGAAACGAACGCTTCAACCTAGTAGAGTGAAAATTGGGCAGCCAAGTGGACTTAGTGAACTGATCACTACCACAACGTCTCATCAATATTGGTTGAAAAAAGGTTTGCCGAGATTTCAGAAAACCAGTACTTTTGGACGCTTGGCACACCTTTCCAATGAAAATGTCTTTAGGCAGGCTCTGCTTAGGGCTGCTTCAAGAGGAAACAACCTTTGAGACAGAACTTAGAACTACTTTATTTTGTCAATTTTCAAAGAGCTAGCACAAACCGTGTTTCATTTAGAGTTCCCAACACATCTATCTATATAGGAGAAAACAGAGTGAAACCTAAAAATTCAAACTCTTACTGGAAATGAACGCTTCAACCTAGAAGAGTGAAAATTGGGAAGCCAAGTTGACTTAGTGAACTGATCACTACCACAGAGAATCATCCAGATTGGGTGAAAAAATGTTTGCCGAGATTTCAGAAAACCAGTACTTTTGGACGCTTGGCACACGTTTCCAATGAAAGTGTATTTAGTCAGTCTCCAGTTAGCGCTGCTTCAAGAGGAAACAAACCATAGAGACAGAACCTAAAACCACTCTATTTTGTCAATTTTCAAAGAGCTAGCACAAACCGTGTTTCATTTAGAGTTCCCAACACATCAATCTATATAGGAGAAAACAGAGTGAAACCTAAAAATTCAAACTCTTACTGGAATCGAACGCTTCAACCTCGAAGAGTGAAAATTGGGCAGCCAAGTGGACTTAGTGAACTGATCACTACCACAATGTCTCATCAAGATTGGGTGAAAAAAGGTTTGCCGAGATTTCAGAAAACCAGTACTTTTGGATGCTTGGCACACCTTTCCAATGAAAATGTCTTTAGGCAGGCTCTGCTTAGGGCTGCTTCAAGAGGAAACAACCTTTGAGACAGAACTTAGAACTACTTTATTTTGTCAATTTTCAAAGAGCTAGCACAAACCGTGTTTCATTTAGAGTTCCCAACACATCTATCTATATAGGAGAAAACAGAGTGAAACCTAAAAATTCAAACTCTTACTGGAAATGAACGCTTCAACCTAGAAGAGTGAAAATTGGGCAGCCAAGTGAACTTAGTGAACTGATCATTACCACAGAGAATCATCAAGATTGGGTGAAAAAATGTTTGCCGAGATTTCAGAAAACCAGTACTTTTGGACGCTTGGCACACCTTTCCAATGAAAATGTCTTTAGGCAGGCTCTGCTTAGGGCTGCTTCAAGAGGAAACAAACCATAGAGACAGAACCTAAATCTACTTTATTTTGTCAATTTTCAAAGAGCTAGCACAAGCCGTGTTTCATTTAGAGTTCCCAACACATCTATCTATATAGGAGAAACAGAGTGAAACCTAAAAATTCAAACTCTTACTGGAATCGAACGCTTCAACCTAGAAGAGTGAAAATTGGGCAGCCAAGTGGACTTAGTGAACTGATCACTACCACAATGTCTCATCAAGATTGGGTGAAAAAAGGTTTGCCGAGATTTCAGAAAACCAGTACTTTTGGACGCTTGGCACACCTTTCCAATGAAAATGTCTTTAGGCAGGCTCTGCTTAGGGTGCTTCAAGAGAAAACAAACCTAGAGACAGAACCTAAATCTACTTTATTTTGTCAATTTTCAAAGAGCTAGCACAAGCCGTGTTTCATTTAGAGTTCCAAACACATCTATCTATATAGGAGAAAACAGAGTGAAACCTAAAAATTCAATCTCTTACTGGAAACGAACGCTTCAACCTAGAAGAGTGAAAATTGGGCAGCCAAGTGGACTTAGTGAACTGATCATTACCACAGAGAATCATCAAGATTGGGTGAAAAAATGTTTGCCGAGATTTCAGAAAACCAGTACTTTTGGACGCTTGGCACACGTTTCCAATGAAAGTGTATTTAGGCAGTCTCCAGTTAGGCCTGCTTCAAGAGGAAACAAACCATAGAGACAGAACCTAAAACTACTTTATTTTTGTCAATTTTCAAAGAGCTAGCACAAACCGTGTTTCATTTAGAGTTCCCAACACATCAATCTATATAGGAAAAAACAGAGTGAAACCTAAAAATTCAAACTCTTATTGGAAACGAACGCTTCAACCTAGAAGAGTGAAAATTGGGAAGCCAAGTTGACTTCGTGAACTGATCACTACCACAGAGAATCATCCAGATTGTGTGAAAAAATGTTTGCCGAGATTTCAGAAAACCAGTACTTTTGGACGCTTGGCACACGTTTCCAATGAAAGTGTATTTAGGCAGTCTCCAGTTAGGGCTGCTTCAAGAGGAAACAAACCATAGAGACAGAACCTAAAATTACTTTATTTTGTCAATTTTCAAAGAGCTAGCACAAACCGTGTTTCATTTAGAGTTCCAAACACATCTATCTATATAGGAGAAAACACAGTGAAACCTAAAAATTCAAACTCTTACTGGAAACGAACGCTTCAACTTAGAAGAGTGAAAATTGGGCAGCCAAGTGGGCTTAGGGAACTGGTCATTACCACAGAGAATCATCCAGATTGGGTGTAAAAATGTTTCCCGAGATTTCAGAAAACCAGTAATTTTGGACGCTTGGCACACCTTTCCAATGAAAATGTCTTTAGGCAGTCTCTGCTTAGGGCTGCTTCAAGAGGAAACAAACCTTAGAGACAGAACTTAGAACTACTTTATTTTGTCAATTTTCAAAGAGCTAGTACAAACCGTGTTTCATTTAGAGTTCCCAACACATCTATCTATACAGGAGAAAACAGAGTGAAACCTAAAAATTCAAACTCTTATTGGAAACGAATGCTTCAACCTAGAAGAGTGAAAATTGGGCAGCCAAGTGGACTTAGTGAACTGATCACTACCACAATGTCTCATCAAGATTGGGTGAAACAAGGTTTGCCGAGATTTCAGAAAACCAGTACTTTTGGACGATTGGCACACCTTTCCAATGAAAGTGTACTTAGGCAGTCTCTAGTTATGGCTGCTTCAAGAAAAAACAAACCATGGAGACAGAACCTAAAACCACTCTACTTTGTCAATTTTCAAAGAGCTAGCACAAACCGTGCTTCATTTAGAGTTCCCAACACATCTATCTATATAGGAGAAAACAGAGTGAAACCTAAAAATTCAAACTCTTACTGGAATCGAACGCTTCAACCTAGAAGAGTGAAAATTGGGCAGCCAAGTGGACTTAGTGAACTGATCACTACCACAATGTCTCATCAAGATTGGGTGAAAAAAGGTTTGCCGAGATTTCAGAAAACCAGTACTTTTGGACGCTTGGCACACCTTTCCAATGAAAATGTCTTTAGGCAGGCTCTGCTTAGGGCTGCTTCAAGAGGAAACAAACCTTAGAGACAGAACTTAGAACTACTTTATTTTGTCAATTTTCAAAGAGCTAGTACAAACCGTGTTTCATTTAGAGTTCCCAACACATCTATCTATATAGGAGAAAACAGAGTGAAACCTAAAAATTCAAACTCTTATTGGAAACGAACGCTTCAACCTAGAAGAGTGAATATTGGGCAGCCAAGTGGGCTTAGTGAACTGATCATTACCACAGAGAATCATCAAGATTGGGTGAAAAAATGTTTGCCGACATTTCAGAAAACCAGTGCTTTTGGACGCTTGGCACACCTTTCCAATGAAAGTGTACTTAGGCAGTCTCTAGTTAGGGCTGCTTCAAGAAAAAACAAACCATAAAGACAGAACCTAAAACCACTCTATTTTGTCAATTTTCAAAGAGCTAGCACAAACCGTGTTTCATTTAGAGTTCCCAACACATCTATCTATATAGGAGAAAACAGAGTGAAACCTAAAAACTCAAACTCTTACTGGAATCGAACGCTTCAACCTAAAAGAGTGAAAATTGGGCAGCCAAGTGGACTTAGTGAACTGATCATTACCACAGAGAATCATCAAGTTGTGTGAAAAAATGTTTGCCGAGATTTCAGAAAACCAGTACTTTTGGACGCTGGCCACACCTTTCCATGAAAACGTCTTTAGGCAGTCTCTGCTTAGGGCTGCTTCAAGAGGAAACAACCTTAGAGACAGAACTTAGAACTACTTTATTTTGTCAATTTTCAAAGAGCTAGCACAAACCGTGTTTCATTTAGAGTTCCCAACACATCTATCTATATAGGAGAAAACAGAGTGAAACCTAAAAATTCAATCTCTTACTGGAAACGAACGCTTCAACCTAGAAGAGTGAAAATTGGGCAGCCAAGTGGACTTAGTGATCTGATCATTACCACAGAGAATCATCAAGATTGGGTGAAAAAATGTTTGCCGAGATTTCAGAAAACCAGTACTTTTGGACGCTTGGCACACGTTTCCAATCAAAGTGTATTTCGGCAGTCTCTAGTTAGGGCTGCTTCAAGAGAAAATAAACCATAGAGACAGAACCTAAATCTACTTTATTTTGTCAATTTTCAAAGAGCTAGCACAAACCGTGTTTCATTTAGAGTTCCCAACACATCTATCTATATAGGATAAAACAGAGTGAAACCTAAAAATTCAATCTCTTACTGGAAACGAATGCTTCAACCTAGATGAGTGAAAATTGGGAAGCCAAGTTGACTTCGTGAACTGATCACTACCACAGGGAATCATCCAGATTGTGTGAAAAAATGTTTGCCGAGATTTCAGACAACCAGTACTTTTGGACGCTTGGCACACGTTTCCAATGAAAGTGTATTTAGGCAGTCTCCAGTTAGGGCTGCTTCAAGAGGAAACAAACCATAGAGACAGAACCTAAAACTACTTTATTTTGTCAATTTTCAAAGAGCTAGCACAAACCGTGTTTCATTTAGAGTTCCCAACACATCTATCTATATAGGAAAAAACAGAATGAAACCTAAAAATTCAAACTCTTATTGGAAACGAACGCTTCAACCTAGAAGAGTGAAAATTGGGAAGCCAAGTTGACTTCGTGAACTGATCACTACCACAGAGAATCATCCAGATTGTGTGAAAAAATGTTTGCCGAGATTTCAGAAAACCAGTACTTTTCGACGCTTGGCACACGTTTCCAATGAAAGTGTATTTAGGCAGTCTCCAGTTAGGGCTGCTTCAAGAGGAAACAAACCATAGAGACAGAACCTAAAACTACTTTATTTTGTCAATTTTCAAAGAGCTAGCACAAACCGTGTTTCATTTAGAGTTCCCAACACATCTATCTATATAGGAGAAAACAGAGTGAAACCTAAAAATTCAAACTCTTACTGGAAACGAACGCTTCAACCTAGAAGAGTGAAAATTAGGCAGCCAAGTGGACTTAGTGAACTGATCACTACCACAATGTCTCATCAAGATTGGGTGAAAAAAGGTTTGCCGAGATTTCAGAAAACCAGTACTTTTGGACGCTTGGCACAGCTTTCCAATGAAAATGTCTTTAGGCAGGCTCTGCTTAGGGCTGCTTCAAGAGGAAACAACCCTTGAGACAGAACTTAGAACTACTTTATTTTGTCAATTTTCAAAGCGCTAGCACAAACCGTCTTTCATTTAGAGTTCCCAACACATCTATCTATATAGGAGAAAACAGAGTGAAACCTAAAAATTCAAACTCTTACTGGAAATGAACGCTTCAACCTAGAAGAGTGAAAATTGGGAAGCCAAGTTGACTTAGTGAACTGATCACTACCACAGAGAATCATCCAGATTGGGTGAAAAAATGTTTGCCGAGATTTCAGAAAACCAGTACTTTTGGACGCTTTGCACACGTTTCCAATGAAAGTGTATTTAGGCAGTCTCCAGTTAGGGCTGCCTCAAGAGGAAACAAACCATAGAGACAGAACCTAAAATTACTTTATTTTGTCTATTTTCAAAGAGCTAGCACAAACCGTGTTTCATTTAGAGTTCCCAACACATCTATCTATATAGGAAAAAACAGAGTGAAACCTAAAAATTCAAACTCTTATTGGAAACGAACGCTTCAACCTAGAAGAGTGAATATTGGGCAGCCAAGTGGGCTTAGTGAACTGATCATTACCACAGAGAATCATCAAGATTGGGTGAAACAAGGTTTGCCGAGATTTCAGAAAACCAGTACTTTTGGACGATTGGCACACCTTTCCAATGAAAGTGTACTTAGGCAGTCTCTAGTTATGGCTGCTTCAAGAAAAAACAAACCATGGAGACAGAACCTAAAACCACTCTATTTTGTCAATTTTCAAAGAGCTAGCACAAACCGTGTTTCATTTAGAGTTCCCAACACATCTATCTATATAGGAGAAAACAGAGTGAAACCTAAAAATTCAAACTCTTACTGGAATCGAACGCTTCAACCTAGAAGAGTGAAAATTGGGCAGCCAAGTGGACTTAGTGAACTGATCACTACCACAATGTCTCATCAAGATTGGGTGAAAAAAGGTTTGCCGAGATTTCAGAAAACCAGTACTTTTGGACGCTTGGCACACCTTTCCAATGAAAATGTCTTTAGGCAGGCTCTGCTTAGGGCTGCTTCAAGAGGAAACAACCCTTAGAGACAGAACTTAGAACTACTTTATTTTGTCAATTTTCAAAGAGCTAGTACAAACCGTGTTTCATTTAGAGTTCCCAACACATCTATCTATATAGGAGAAAACAGAGTGAAACCTAAAAATTCAAACTCTTATTGGAAACGAACGCTTCAACCTAGAAGAGTGAATATTGGGCAGCCAAGTGGGCTTAGTGAACTGATCATTACCACAGAGAATCATCAAGATTGGGTGAAAAAATGTTTGCCGACATTTCAGAAAACCAGTGCTTTTGGACGCTTGGCACACCTTTCCAATGAAAGTGTACTTAGGCAGTCTCTAGTTAGGGCTGCTTCAAGAAAAAACAAACCATGGAGACAGAACCTAAAACCACTCTATTTTGTCAATTTTCAAAGAGCTAGCACAAACCGTGTTTCATTTAGAGTTCCCAACACATCTATCTATATAGGAGAAAACAGAGTGAAACCTAAAAACTCAAACTCTTACTGGAATCGAACGCTTCAACCTAGAAGAGTGAAAATTGGGCAGCCAAGTGGACTTAGTGAACTGATCATTACCACAGAGAATCATCAAGATTGTGTGAAAAAATGTTTGCCGAGATTTCAGAAAACCAGTACTTTTGGACGCTGGCCACACCTTTCCATGAAAACGTTTTTAGGCAGTCTCTGCTTAGGGCTGCTTCAAGAGGAAACAACCTTAGAGACAGAACGTAGAACTACTTTATTTTGTCAATTTTCAAAGAGCTAGCACAAACCGTGTTTCATTTAGAGTTCCCAACACATCTATCTATATAGGAGAAAACAGAGTGAAACCTAAAAATTCAATCTCTTACTGGAAACGAACGCTTCAACCTAGAAGAGTGAAAATTGGGCAGCCAAGTGGACTTAGTGATCTGATCATTACCACAGAGATTCATCAAGATTGGGTGAAAAAATGTTTGCCGAGATTTCAGAAAACCAGTACTTTTGGACGCTTGGCACACGTTTCCAATCAAAGTGTATTTCGGCAGTCTCTAGTTAGGGCTGCTTCAAGAGAAAACAAACCATAGAGACAGAACCTAAATCTACTTTATTTTGTCAATTTTCAAAGAGCTAGCACAAACCGTGTTTCATTTAGAGTTCCCAACACATCTATCTATATAGGATAAAACAGAGTGAAAACTAAAAATTCAATCTCTTACTGGAAACGAATGCTTCAACCTAGATGAGTGAAAATTGGGAAGCCAAGTTGACTTAGTGAACTGATCACTACCACAGGGAATCATCCAGATTGTGTGAAAAAATGTTTGCCGAGATTTCAGAAAACCAGTACTTTTGGACGCTTGGCACACGTTTCCAATGAAAGTGTATTTAGGCAGTCTCCAGTTAGGGCTGCTTCAAGAGGAAACAAACCATAGAGACAGAACCTAAAACTACTTTATTTTGTCAATTTTCAAAGAGCTAGCACAAACCGTGTTTCATTTAGAGTTCCCAACACATCTATCTATATAGGAAAAAACAGAATGAAACCTAAAAATTCAAACTCTTATTGGAAACGAACGCTTCAACCTAGAAGAGTGAAAATTGGGAAGCCAAGTTGACTTCGTGAACTGATCACTACCACAGAGAATCATCCAGATTGTGTGAAAAAATGTTTGCCGAGATTTCAGAAAACCAGTACTTTTCGACGCTTGGCACACGTTTCCAATGAAAGTGTATTTAGGCAGTCTCCAGTTAGGGCTGCTTCAATAGGAAACAAACCATAGAGACAGAACCTAAAACTACTTTATTTTGTCAATTTTCAAAGAGCTAGCACAAACCGTGTTTCATTTAGAGTTCCCAACACATCTATCTATATAGGAGAAAACAGAGTGAAACCTAAAAATTCAAACTATTACTGGAAACGAACGCTTCAACCTAGAAGAGTGAAAATTGGGCAGCCAAGTGGACTTAGTGAACTGATCACTACCACAATGTCTCATCAAGATTGGGTGAAAAAAGGTTTGCCGAGATTTCAGAAAACCAGTACTTTTGGACGCTTGGCACACCTTTCCAATGAAAATGTCTTTAGGCAGGCTCTGCTTAGGGCTGCTTCAAGAGGAAACAACCCTTGAGACAGAACTTAGAACTACTTTATTTTGTCAATTTTCAAAGAGCTAGTACAAACCGTGTTTCATTTAGAGTTCCCAACACATCTATCTATATAGGAGAAAACAGAGTGAAACCTAAAAATTCAAACTCTTATTGGAAACGAACGCTTCAACCTAGAAGAGTGAATATTGGGCAGCCAAGTGGGCTTAGTGAACTGATCATTACCACAGAGAATCATCAAGATTGGGTGAAAAAATGTTTGCCGACATTTCAGAAAACCAGTGCTTTTGGACGCTTGGCACACCTTTCCAATGAAAGTGTACTTAGGCAGTCTCTAGTTAGGGCTGCTTCAAGAAAAAACAAACCATGGAGACAGAACCTAAAACCACTCTATTTTGTCAATTTTCAAAGAGCTAGCACAAACCGTGTTTCATTTAGAGTTCCCAACACATCTATCTATATAGGAGAAAACAGAGTGAAACCTAAAAACTGAAACTCTTACTGGAATCGAACGCTTCAACCTAGAAGAGTGAAAATTGGGAAGCCAAGTAGACTTAGTGAACTGATCACTACTACAATGTCTCATCAAGATTGGGTGAAAAAAGGTTTGCCGAGATTTCAGAAAACCAGTACTTTTGGACGCTTGGCACACCTTTCCAATGAAAATTCTTTAGGCAGGCTCTGCTTAGGGCTGCTTCAAGAGGAAACAAACCATAGAGACAGAACCTAAATCTACTTTATTTTGTCAATTTTCAAAGAGCTAGCACAAGCCGTGTTTCATTTAGAGTTCCCAACCCATCAATCTATATAGGAGAAAACACAGTGAAACCTAAAAATTCAAACTCTTACTGGAAACTCACGCTTCAACCTAGAAGAGTGAAAATTTGGCAGCCAAGTGGGCTTAGTGAACTGATCACTACCACAGAGAATCATCAATATTGGGTGAAAAAATGTTTGCCGAGATTTCAGAAAACCAGTACTTTTGGACGCTTCCCACACCTTTCCAATGAAAGTGTATTTAGGCAGTCTCCAGTTAGGGCTGCTTCAAGAGGAAACAAACCATAGAGACAGAACCTAAAACTACTTTATTTTGTCAATTTTCAAAGAGCTAGCACAAACCGTGTTTCATTTAGAGTTCCCAACACATCTATCTATATAGGAGAAAACAGAGTGAAACCTAAAAATTCAAACTCTTACTGGAAACGAACGCTTCCAGTTTCCAATGAAAGTGTATTTAGGCAGTCTCCAGTTAGGGCTGCTTGAAGAGGAAACAAACCATAGAGACAGAACCTAAAACTACTTTATTTTGTCAATTTTCAAAGAGCTAGCACAAACCGTGTTTCATTTAGAGTTCCAATCACATCTATCTATATAGGAGAAAACACAGTGAAACCTAAAAATTGAAACTCTTACTGGAAATGAACGCTTCAACCTAGAAGAGTGAAAATTGGGAAGCCAAGTTGACTTAGTGAACTGATCACTACCACAGAGAATCATCCAGATTGGGTGAAAAAATGTTTGCCGAGATTTCAGAAAACCAGTACTTTTGGACGCTTGGCACACCTTTCCAATGAAAATGTCTTTAGGCAGTCTCTGCTTAGGGCTGCTTCAAGAGGAAACAAACCTTAGAGACAGAACTTAGAACTACTTTATTTTGTCAATTTTCAAAGAGCTAGCACAAACCGTGTTTCATTTAGAGTTCCCAACACATCTATCTATATAGGAGAAAACAGAGTGAAACCTACAAATTCAAACTCTTATTGGAAACGAACGCTTCAACCTAGAAGAGTGAAAATTGGGCAGCCAAGTGGACTTAGTGAACTGATCACTACCACAGAGAATCATCAATATTGGGTGAAAAAATGTTTGCCGAGATTTCAGAAAACCAGTACTTTTGGACGCTTGGCACACCTTTCCAATGAAAATGTCATTAGGCAGGCTCTGCTTAGGGCTGCTTCAAGAGGAAACAGCCTTTGAGACAGAACTTAGAACTACTTTATTTTGTCAATTTTCAAAGAGCTAGCACAAACCGTGTTTCATTTAGAGTTCCCAACACATCTATCTATATAGGAGAAAACAGAGTGAAACCTAAAAATTGAAACTCTTACTGGAAATGAACGCTTCAACCTAGAAGAGTGAAAATTGGGAAGCCAAGTTGACTTAGTGAACTGATCACTACCACAGAGAATCATCCAGATTGGGTGAAAAAATGTTTGCCGAGATTTCAGAAAACCAGTACTTTTGGACGCTTTGCACACGTTTCCAATGAAAGTGTATTTAGGCAGTCTCCAGTTAGGGCTGCTTCAAGAGGAAACAAACCATAGAGACAGAACCTAAAATTACTTTATTTTGTCTATTTTCAAAGAGCTAGCACAAACCGTGTTTCATTTAGAGTTCCCAACACATCTATCTATATAGGAAAAAACAGAGTGAAACCTAAAAATTCAAACTCTTATTGGAAACGAACGCTTCAACCTAGAAGAGTGAATATTGGGCAGCCAAGTGGGCTTAGTGAACAGATCATTACCACAGAGAATCATCAAGATTGGGTGAAAAAATGTTTGCCGAGATTGCAGAAAACCAGTGCTTTAGGACGCTTGGCACACCTTTCCAATGAAAGTGTACTTAGGCAGTCTCTAGTTAGGGCTGCTTCAAGAAAAAAGAAACCATGGAGACAGAACCTAAAACCACTCTATTTTGTCAATTTTCAAAGAGCTAGCACAAACCGTGTTTCATTTAGAGTTCCCAACACATCTATCTATATAGGAGAAAACAGAGTGAAACCTAAAAATTCAAACTCTTACTGGAATCGAACGCTTCAACCTAGAAGAGTGAAAATTGGGCAGCCAAGTGGACTTAGTGAACTGATCACTACCACAATGTCTCATCAAGATTGGGTGAAAAAAGGTTTGCCGAGATTTCAGAAAACCAGTACTTTTGGACGCTTGGCACACCTTTCCAATGAAAATGTCTTTAGGCATGCTCTGCTTAGGGCTGCTTCAAGGGGAAACAAACATTAGAGACAGAACTTAGAACTACTTTATTTTGTCAATTTTCAAAGAGCTAGCACAAACCGTGTTTCATTTAGAGTTTCCAACACATCTATCTATATAGGAGAAAACAGAGTGAAACCTAAAAATTCAAACTCTTACTGGAAACGAACGCTTCAACCTAGAAGAGTGAAAATTGGGAAGCCAAGTTGACTTAGTGAACTGATCACTACCACAGAGAATCATCAATATTGGGTGAAAAAATGTTTGCCGAGATTTCAGAAAACCAGTACTTTTGGACGCTTGGCACACCTTTCCAATGAAAATGTCTTTAGGCAGTTTCTGCTTGGGGCTGCTTCAAGAGGAAACAAACCTTAGAGACAGAACTTAGAACTACTTTATTTTGTCATTTTTCAAAGAGCTAGCACAAACCGTGTTTCATTTAGAGTTCCCAACACATCTATCTATATAGGAGAAAACAGAGTGAAACCTAAAAATTCAAACTCTTATTGGAAACGAACGCTTCAACCTAGTAGAGTGAAAATTGGGCAGCCAAGTGGACTTAGTGAACTGATCACTACCACAATGTCTCATCAATATTGGGTGAAAAAAGGTTTGCCGAGATTTCAGAAAACCAGTACTTTTGGACGCTTGGCACACCTTTCCAATGAAAATGTCTTTAGGCAGGCTCTGCTTAGGGCTGCTTCAAGAGGAAACAACCTTTGAGACAGAACTTAGAACTACGTTATTTTGTCAATTTTCAAAGAGCTAGCACAAACCGTGTTTCATTTAGAGTTCCCAACACATCTATCTATATAGGAGAAAACAGAGTTCAACCTAAAAATTCAAACTCTTACTGGAAATGAACGCTTCAACCTAGAAGAGTGAAAATTGGGAAGCCAAGTTGACTTAGTGAACTGATCACTACCACAGAGAATCATCCAGATTGGTTGAAAAAATGTTTGCCGAGATTTCAGAAAACCAGTAGTTTTGGACGCTTGGCACACGTTTCCAATGAAAGTGTATTTAGTCAGTCTCCAGTTAGGGCTGCTTCAAGAGGAAACAAACCATAGAGACAGAACCTAAAACCACTCTATTTTGTCAATTTTCAAAGAGCTAGCACAAACCGTGTTTCATTTAGAGTTCCCAACACATCTATCTATATAGGAGAAAACAGAGTGAAACCTAAAAATTCAAACTCTTACTGGAATCGAACGCTTCAACCTAGAAGAGTGAAAATTGGGCAGCCAAGTGGACTTAGTGAACTGATCACTACCACAATGTCTCATCAAGATTGGGTGAAAAAAGGTTTGCCGAGATTTCAGAAAACCAGTACTTTTGGACGCTTGGCACACCTTTCCAATGAAAATGTCTTTAGGCAGGCTCTGCTTAGGGCTGCTTCAAGAGGAAACAAACCTTAGAGACAGAACTTAGAACTACTTTTTTCTGTCAATTTTCAAAGAGCTAGCACAAACCGTGTTTCATTTAGAGTTTCCAACACATCTATCTACATAGGAGAAAACAGAGTGAAACCTAAAAATTCGAACTCTTACTGGAAACGAACGCTTCAACCTAGAAGAGTGAAAATTGGGCAGCCAAGTGAACTTAGTGAACTGATCATTACCACAGAGAATCATCAAGATTTGGTGAAAAAATGTTTGCCGAGATTTCAGAAAACCAGTACTTTTGGACGCTTGGCACACCTTTCCAATGAAAATGTCTTTAGGCAGGCTCTGCTTAGGGCTGGTTCAAGAGGAAACAAACCATAGAGACAGAACCTAAATCTACTTTATTTTGTGAATTTTCAAAGAGCTAGCACAAGCCGTGTTTCATTTAGAGTTCCCAACACATCTATCTATAAGAGAAAACAGAGTGAAACCTAAAAATTCAAACTCTTACTGGAATCGAACGCTTCAACCTAGAAGAGTGAAAATTGGGCAGCCAAGTGGACTTAGTGAACTGATCACTACCACAATGCCTCATCAAGATTGGGTGAAAAAAGGTTGGCCGAGATTTCAGAAAACCAGTACTTTTGGACGCTTGGCACACCTTTCCAATGAAAATGTCTTTAGGCAGGCTCTGATTAGGGCTGCTTCAAGAGGAAACAAACCTTAGAGACAGAACTTAGAACTACTTTATTTTGTCAATTTTCAAAGAGCTAGCACAAACCGTGTTTCATTTAGAGTTCCCAACACATCTATCTATATAGGAGAAAACAGAGTGAAACCTAAAAATTGAAACTCTTACTGGAATGAACGCTTCAACCTAGAAGAGTGAAAATTGGGAAGCCAAGTTGACTTAGTGAACTGATCACTACCACAGAGAATCATCCAGATTGGGTGAAAAAATGTTTGCCGAGATTTCAGAAAACCAGTACTTTTGGACGCTTGGCACACGTTTCCAATCAAAGTGTATTTAGGCAGTCTAAAGTTAGGGCTGCTTCAAGAGGAAACAAACCATAGAGACAGAACCTAAAATTACTTTATTTTGTCTATTTTCAAAGAGCTAGCACAAGCCGTGTTTCATTTAGAGTTCCCAACACATCTATCTATATAGGAGAAAACAGAGTGAAACCTAAAAATTCAAACTCTTACTGGAATCGAACGCTTCAACCTAGAAGAGTGAAAATTGGGCAGCCAAGTGGACTTAGTGAACTGATCACTACCACAATGTCTCATCAAGATTGGGTGAAAAAAGGTTTGCCGAGATTTCAGAAAACCAGTACTTTTGGACGCTTGGCACACCTTTCCAATGAAAATGTCTTTAGGCATGCTCTGCTTAGGGCTGCTTCAAGAGGAAACAAACATTAGAGACAGAACTTAGAACTACTTTATTTTGTCAATTTTCAAAGAGCTAGCACAAACCGTGTTTCATTTAGAGTTCCCAACACATCTATCTATATAGGAGAAAACAGAGTGAAACCTAAAAATTCAAACTCTTACTGGAAACGAACGCTTCAACCTAGAAGAGTGAAAATTGGGAAGCCAAGTTGACTTAGTGAACTGATCACTACCACAGAGAATCATCAATATTGGGTGAAAAAATGTTTGCCGAGATTTCAGAAAACCAGTACTTTTGGACGCTTGGCACACGTTTCCAATGAAAGTGTATTTAGGCAGTCTCCAGTTAGGCCTGCTTCAAGAGGAAACAAACCATAGAGACAGAACCTAAAACTACTTTATTTTGTCAATTTTCAAAGAGCTAGCACAAACCGTGTTTCATTTAGAGTTCCCAACACATCAATCTATATAGGAAAAAACAGAGTGAAACCTAAAAATTCAAACTCTTATTGGAAACGAACGCTTCAACCTAGAAGAGAGAAAATTGGGAAGCCAAGTTGACTTCGTGAACTGATCAGTACCACAGAGAATCATCCAGATTGTGTGAAAAAATGTTTGCCGAGATTTCAGAAAACCAGTACTTTTGGACGCTTGGCACACGTTTCCAATGAAAGTGTATTTAGGCAGTCTCCAGTTAGGGCTGCTTCAAGAGGAAACAAACCATAGAGACAGAACCTAAAATTACTTTATTTTGTCAATTTTCAAAGAGCTAGCACAAACCGTGTTTCATTTAGAGTTCCAAACACATCTATCTATATAGGAGAAAACACAGTGAAACCTAAAAATTCAAACTCTTACTGGAAACGAACGCTTCAACTTAGAAGAGTGAAAATTGGGCAGCCAAGTGGGCTTAGGGAACTGGTCACTACCACAGAGAATCATCCAGATTGGGTGTAAAAATGTTTCCCGAGATTTCAGAAAACCAGTAATTTTGGACGCTTGGCACACCTTTCCAATGAAAATGTCTTTAGGCAGTCTCTGCTTAGGGCTGCTTCAAGAGGAAACAAACCTTAGAGACAGAACTTAGAACTACTTTATTTTGTCAATTTTCAAAGAGCTAGTACAAACCGTGTTTCATCTAGAGTTCCCAACACATCTATCTATATAGGAGAAAACAGAGTGAAACCTAAAAATTCGAACTCTTACTGGAAACGAACGCTTCAACCTAGAAGAGTGAAAATTGGGCAGCCAAGTGAACTTAGTGAACTGATCATTACCACAGAGAATCATCAAGATTGGGTGAAAAAATGTTTGCCGAGATTTCAGAAAACCAGTACTTTTGGACGCTTGGCACACCTTTCCAATGAAAATGTCTTTAGGCAGGCTCTGCTTAGGGCTGGTTCAAGAGGAAACAAACCATAGAGACAGAACCTAAATCTACTTTATTTTGTCAATTTTCAAAGAGCTAGCACAAGCCGTGTTTCATTTAGAGTTCCCAACACATCTATCTATAAGAGAAAACAGAGTGAAACCTAAAAATTCAAACTCTTACTGGAATCGAACGCTTCAACCTAGAAGAGTGAAAATTGGGCAGCCAAGTGGACTTAGTGAACTGATCACTACCACAATGTCTCATCAAGATTGGGTGAAAAAAGGTTTGCCGAGATTTCAGAAAACCAGTACTTTTGGACGCTTGGCACACCTTTCCAAGGAAAATGTCTTTAGGCAGGCTCTGATTAGGGCTGCTTCAAGAGGAAACAAACCTTAGAGACAGAACTTAGAACTACTTTATTTTCTCAATTTTCAAAGAGCTAGCACAAACCGTGTTTCATTTAGAGTTCCCAACACATCTATCTATATAGGAGAAAACAGAGTGAAACCTAAAAATTCAATCTCTTACTGGAAACGAACGCTTCAACCTACAAGAGTGAAAATTGGGCAGCCAAGTGGACTTAGTGATCTGATCATTACCACAGAGAATCATCAAGATTGGGTGAAAAAATGTTTGCCGAGATTTCAGAAAACCAGTACTTTTGGACGCTTGGCACACGTTTCCAATCAAAGTGTATTTCGGCAGTCTCTAGTTAGGGCTGCTTCAAGAGAAAACAAACCATAGAGACAGAACCTAAATCTACTTTATTTTGTCAATTTTCAAAGAGCTAGCACAAACCGTGTTTCATTTAGAGTTCCCAACACACCTATCTATATAGGATAAAACAGAGTGAAACCTAAAAATTCAATCTCTTACTGGAAACGAATGCTTCAACCTAGATGAGTGAAAATTGGGAAGCCAAGTTGACTTCGTGAACTGATCACTACCACAGGGAATCATCCAGATTGTGTGAAAAAATGTTTGCCGAGATTTCAGAAAACCAGTACTTTTGGACGCTTGGCACACGTTTCCAATGAAAGTGTATTTAGGCAGTCTCCAGTTAGGGCTGCTTCAAGAGGAAACAAACCATAGAGACAGAACCTAAAACTACTTTATTTTGTCAATTTTCAAAGAGCTAGCACAAACCGTGTTTCATTTAGAGTTCCCAACACACCTATCTATATAGGAGAAAACAGAGTGAAACCTAAAAATTCAAACTCTTACTGGAAACGAACGCTTCAACCTAGAAGAGTGAAAATTGGGCAGCCAAGTGGACTTAGTGAACTGATCACTACCACAGAGAATCATCCAGTTTGGGTGAAAAAATATTTGCCGAGATTTCAGAAAACCAGTACTTTTGGACGCTTGGCACACGTTTCCAATGAAAGTGTATTTAGGCAGTCTCCAGTTAGGGCTGCTTGAAGAGGAAACAAACCATAGAGACAGAACCTAAAACTACTTTATTTTGTCAATTTTCAAAGAGCTAGCACAAACCGTGTTTCATTTAGAGTTCCAATCACATCTATCTATATAGGAGAAAACACAGTGAAACCTAAAAATTCAAACTCTTACTGGAAACGAACGCTTCAACTTAGAAGAGTGAAAATTGGGCAGCCAAGTGGGCTTAGAGAACTGGTCACTACCACAGAGAATCATCAATATTGGGTGAAAAAATGTTTGCCGAGATATCAGAAAACCAGTACTTTTGGACGCTTGGCACACCTTTCCAATGAAAATGTCTTTAGGCAGGCTCTGCTTAGGGCTGCTTCAAGAGGAAACAAAGCATAGAGACAGAACCTACATCTACTTTATTTTGTCAATTTTCAAAGAGCTAGCACAAACCGTGTTTCATTTAGAGTTCCCAACACATCTATCTATATAGGAGAAAACAGAGTGAAACCTACAAATTCAAACTCTTATTGGAAACGAACGCTTCAACCTACAAGAGTGAAAATTGGGCAGCCAAGTGGACTTAGTGAACTGATCACTACCACAATGTCTCATCAAGATTGGGTGAAAAAAGGTTTGCGAGATTTCAGAAAACCAGTACTTTTGGACGCTTGGCACACCTTTCCAATGAAAATGTCTTTAGGCAGGCTCTGCTTAGGGCTGCTTCAAGAGGAAACAACCTTTGAGACAGAACCTAAAACTACTTTATTTTGTCAATTTTCAAAGAGCTAGCACAAACCGTGTTTCATTTAGAGTTCCCAACACATCTATCTATATAGGAGAAAACAGAGTGAAACCTAAAAATTCAAACTCTTATTGGAAACGAACGCTTCAACCTAGAAGAGTGAATATTGGGCAGCCAAGTGGGCTTAGTGAACTGATCATTACCACAGAGAATCAACAAGATTGGGTGAAAAAATGTTTGCCGACATTTCAGAAAACCAGTGCTTTTGGACGCTTGGCACACCTTTCCAATGAAAGTGTACTTAGGCAGCCTCTAGTTAGGGCTGCTTCAAGAAAAAACAAACCATGGAGACAGAACCTAAAACCACTCTATTTTGTCAATTTTCAAAGAGCTAGCACAAACCGTGTTTCATTTAGAGTTCCAAACACATATATCTATATAGGAGAAAACACAGTGAAACCTAAAAATTCAAACTCTTACTGGAAACGAACGCTTCAACTTAGAAGAGTGAAAATTGGGCAGCCAAGTGGGATTAGAGAACTGGTCACTACCACAGAGAATCATCCAGATTGGGTGAAAAAATGTTTGCCGAGATTTCAGAAAACCAGTACTTTTGGACGCTTGGCACACCTTTCCAATGAAAATGTCTTTAGGCAGTCTCTGCTTAGGGCTGCTTCAAGAGGAAACACACCTTAGAGACAGAACTTAGAACTACTTTATTTTGTCAATTTTCAAAGAGCTAGCACAAACCGTGTTTCATTTAGAGTTCCCAACACATCTATCTATATAGGAGAAAACAGAGTGAAACCTAAAAATTCAAACTCTTATTGGAAACGAACGCTTCAACCTAGAAGAGTGAAAATTGGGCAGCCAAGTGGACTTAGTGAACTGATCACTACCACAATGTCTCATCAATATTGGGTGAAAAAAGGTTTGCCGAGATTTCAGAAAACCAGTACTTTTGGACGCTTGGCACACCTTTCCAATGAAAATGTCTTTAGGCAGGCTCTGCTTAGGGCTGCTTCAAGAGGAAACAACCTTTGAGACAGAACTTAGAACTACTTTATTTTGTCAATTTTCAAAGAGATAGCACAAACCGTGTTTCATTTAGAGTTCCCAACACATCTATCTATATAGGAGAAAACAGAGTGAAACCTAAAAATTCAATCTCTTACTGGAAACGAACGCTTCAACCTAGAAGAGTGAAAATTGGGCAGCCAAGTGGACTTAGTGATCTGATCATTACCACAGAGAATCATCAAGATTGGGTGAAAAAGTTTTTGCCGAGATTTCAGAAAACCAGTACTTTTGGACGCTTGGCACACGTTTCCAATCAAAGTGTATTTCGGCAGTCTCTAGTTAGGGCTGCTTCAAGAGAAAAAAACCATAGAGACAGAACCTAAATCTACTTTATTTTGTCAATTTTCAAAGAGCTAGCACAAACCGTGTTTCATTTAGAGTTCCCAACACATCTATCTATATAGGATAAAACAGAGTGAAACCTAAAAATTCAATCTCTTACTGGAAACGAATGCTTCAACCTAGATGAGTGAAAATTGGGAAGCCAAGTTGACTTCGTGAACTGATCACTACCACAGGGAATCATCCAGATTGTGTGAAAAAATGTTTGCCGAGATTTCAGAAAA